>NC_058411.1:27619262-27625863 GCF_002201575.2 Neomonachus schauinslandi | reverse complement strand
CTCCCACTCCCCCTGCTTGTGTTCCCTCTCTCACTGTCTCTGTCAAATAAAAAAATCTTAAAAAAAAAAAAAAAAAGAAAACACTGTAGAGAACAAATGCCTACATTTAGTACTTCTTTTTTTTTAAGATTTATTTATTTAATTGACAGAGAGAGACAGCGAGAGAGGGAACACAAGCAGGGGAAGTGGGAGAGGGAGAAGCAGGCTCCCCACTGAGCAGGGAGCCCGATGCAGGGCTCGATCCCAGGACCCTGGGACCATGACCTGAGCCGAAGGCAGACACTTAACCAACTGAGCCACCCAGGCGCCCCGGTTTATTTTATTTTAAAGAGAGAGTGTGTGCGCGCAAGCAGGGGGAGGGGTAGAGGGAGACGGGGAAAGGGAGAGAGAATCTCCAGCAGACTCCCTCCGAGTGCGGAGCCTGACATAAGGCTCTGTCCCAAGATCCTGAGATCATGACCTGGGCTGAAACCGAGAGTCAGATGCTTAACCGACTGAGCCACCCAGCGCCCCTACATTTAGTGCTTTTAAAAATAATTTTCCTTCTGGGGCGCCTGGGTGGCTCAGTCGTTAAGCGTCTGCCTTCGGCTCGGGTCATGATCCCAGGGTCCTCGGATCGAGCCCCGCATCGGGCTCCCTGCTCAGCGGGAAGCCTGCTTCTGCCTCTCCCACTCCCCCTGCTTGTGTTCCTGCTCTGTGTCTCTGTCAAATAAATAAATAAAATCTTTAAATAATAATAATAATAATAATTTTCCTTCTGAAGTCCTTCCTTGGTCTAATAATGATAATTGACAATTAGGAAGTACAAACATACCTCAGAGATATTATGGGTTTGGTTCCAGACCACTGCAATAAAATGAATATCATAATGAAGTGAGTCAAATGAATTTTCTGGTTTCCCAGTACATGTATAAGTTTGGTTTACACTATACTGTAGTTGACAGAATGTGTGATAGCATTATGTCTAAGAACCAACGTACATCCCTTAATGAAAAAATATTGCTAAAAAATGCTAACCATCGGGCGCCTGGGTGGCTCAGTTGGTTAAGCGACTGCCTTCGGCTCAGGTCATGATCCTGGAGTCCCGGGATCGAGTCCCATATCGGGCTCCTTGCTCAGCAGGGGGTCTGCTGCTCCCTCTGACCCTCCTCCCTCTCATGTGCTCTCTCTCTCTCAAATAAATAAATAAAATCTTTAAAAAAAAAAATGCTAACCATCATCTGAGCTTTCAGCAAGTTGTGATCGGAGATCACCATGACAAATACAGTGATAATGAGACAGTCTGAACGATTGCAAGAATTACCAAAATGTGACACAGAGACACAAAGTGAGCAAATGCTGTTGGGAACATGGCACCAGTAGACTTGCTTGACAGGGTTGCCACAAACCTTCAATCTGTCAAAAACGGGAGTATCTGTGAAGTGCAATAAAGTGAGGCCCAATAAAATGAGGTATGCCTGCACTTGGTCAAGGGCTTTACATAGGGAAGATACTATAATGTGTATGGGCAGAAGCGGAGGCTCCAGGGGGTAAATGAATTGCTTCAGGTCATACAGGCCATAAGTAGAAGAGCCAGGTTTTAAACCTCGCTGCCAGACTGCAACTCCAGAGCATGTAACCTCTGTGCCACGCTGGCTTTCCAGGACCTTCTCTCTTCAGGACTCAATTTGGTCCACTTTCTTCTGCCTATTAAATCTGACTGGTGGGTATATTTCTTTTTGTTCTCAGCCTGCTCTTATCTAGATGTCACTAGGCCAGAATTGATAACCTCACTCAAATTAAATCATATATGATTAATATGACATCAGGAGTTTTTGCACAGAAAACTCATTTAGTTGTTCCATCTCTTCACAACTTTGAAGGCAACATGGCCATAAGGGCACGGAGTATTTTAAAAGTTAGACCAAAAAAGTTATGGCAAGGGTAGAAGGGGGTCACAAGTGATAATTTTCTGAAACAGTGCCTACTCTCACTGGTTGAAGATGAATTATTAGATGAAAACAATATTCATGTGCTCATGCCTTGTGTATTGCCTAATAGAATATTTTATCACTTTTTTTTAAGAATTTACTTATTTGACAGCACAAGAAGGGGTAGTGGCAGGCAGAGGGAGAGGGGGAAGCAGGCTCCCTGCTGAGCATGGAGCCTGATGCAGGGCTTGATCCGCTTAACCGACTGAGCCACCCAGGTGCCCCACATTTTATCATTTTTAACATATCAGTGTGTCAATTTTTGCTCCTAAGGCAGGGGGCATTTTGATCCCAAACACTTGAAAAATGGATGAGGACTGGTTTCACCCCAAGGTGACTATACAGAATGATTTTGGGTGTCCCCAGATATATATACCCTTTAGCCAGTGGCATACAGAATCTTTGGTTACAATGCCAGCATCCCAGAAAGAATACCGTATTAGCATTATCAGTTATTATAAATTGTCAAGGGATAGTGATTCTCATCTAATATGATGGCTTGTTGAAAAGCGGGAAACTCCCGTGTTTTGAAAAGGAAAGAGGACAGGACAACATGTCAAAGGGTTTGGTCAAGGGTTTTGTCCTAGATGGACTTAGGGTCAGAAGACAAGTGTAAGGCCAGGTTCTGCACTTCCCAGCCCACCTGGTTTGCCTCAGTGTGCCAGTCTGAAAATAGAGTGTGATATCTGTTGTAATTTAGTGTAGATATGAAGCTCAAAATTAGGGAACATGTATGAAAGTTTTTTTGCAAGCTTCATAGTATTACACAACTGTGAAGGATTATCATTGATTTAGAGCATGGACTATTGCCCCTAAAGGTAAGTCTCTGGGGTCCCACAGTTAGATGGTGCATTGGACATTTAGGGAACAGGTTAGGAATACTGGGGCCCTTGGCAATTAAAAGAAGGTGGATAGAGAGGGAAGAAAAAAACCTATGTATGGAGTTTGGAGCCTCCATATTATCCAAATTTAAATGTTACCTAGACCAACATTGAGGCAAGGTCCTCTCCCAACAAATGGCCCCTTAAGAACCAAAAGCAGGAGGTGCCTGGATGGCTCAGCCAGTTAAGCTGTCTAACTCTTGATCTCAGCTCAGGTCTTGATCTCAGGGTCATGAATTCAAGCCCTGTGTTGGGCTCTGTGCTGGGCATAGAGCCTACTTAAAAATAAATACTTTTTTTAAAAAATCGCCAAAGCAGAGTGGCACATCCCAGGTGCCTTTATGTACGGACACCATAAGAAACAGGAGCGCCTGGGTGGCTGTTGGTTGGGTGCTTCCCTTGGGCTCAGGTCATGATCCCGGGGTCCTGGGATCGAGCCCCGCGTCCAGCTCCCTGCTCAGCAGGGAGTCTGCTTCTCCCTCTTTCTCTGCTCTTCTGCTCCTCTCCGCTGCTCATTCTCTCTCTCTCTCTCTCAAATAAATAAAATCTTTGAACAAACAAATAGACATAAAAGAAATCGAATACACAGCATCCTGTAGTCCGTCAAACCTGGCATAACTGCAGACCAGGTAATCTGGTAAACAGCTATCACTAGCATTATCTCTGCACCTCTAGGAATCTGGCTAGACAGGCAGGAGTCAGGTTAGAAGGGTTAGGCCACATGCCTCCACGTAAAGCCTAATAGAAGAATCCAGATTCAAATGAGTGATATCTCAAAGGTTCCAAATTTAGTTCCACCTTTCGGTTCACCTTCCCAGTCCCCTGCCCTGACCCCCTGATCTGGGACCTTTATTCTGCAGAAATAATTGAAGTGGGCTGAATAATTCAAGCTAAAAAGAGTAATACCTTGCCTTTTCCTTGTTATTAAAGCAGCAGAAACCACCAGAGGAGGCTAAAAAGCAATAAACCTTATTAGCACAGTATTTCTGAGAGCTTTTAAAAAGTAATAGACTCACCTCCACCCACAGATTCTGAAGTTTTAAGGTAGGGCCCAAGAGGGGACAGTCAGCTTCCAGGACAGTATTAATGGTTAAGGACCTTCTGTAACAAGATCATTTGAGGAGCTTGTTAAAAGCAGAATTCTGTGTCCTACATCCCAGAATATTGATTCAGTAGGTGGTAAGTGAAGCCTAGAAATCTGCATTTCAACCAGCTCTCACACGTGTTTATACACATTAAATTCAGAGAAGCCACAGCCCCAGTAGGTATCTGTGGGGGGTATGAAGGAAGCATGATGGTGGGGAGAGCAGGATCAGGGAACACAGCCTCTTAACCTGGTTCGTTTCAGACCCCTCCCCGCTGCTGCCTCTTTCTCATCAGAAAGGTCCTTCATTTCTCCCCCTCTACTTTCTAATTCCTGTTCCTTGCCATGCCCTTACACAGATCTACTACTGTCTTCTGAGATTACTACGGAAACTCTGCCATAAACATGATTTTGTTCTAACTCTTATCTTACAGATTTCAAAACTGAGGCCTAGAGAGAAGAGATACTATAAAGATCACAGTACTGGTTAATCCCTGAAGCAGTCCTGACCCCTTTGACACCTAATCCAAAATCTTTTCAACTACTTCAGACTGCCTCTCATTCAGCTGATGCTAAAAGCTCTTTTCAGATACTGGTAAAGTAGCAGTGTTTTGAAATTACCTTCAAGACGGCCTCCTGCAACTCAGTCTTCAAGGGGAAGCAAGGATCTGCATCTTAAACCTTCCTTCCTTTCTTAGGTTCCAAAGCTGTTTATATTGGTTACCAGGCAACCACCTCTTTAGAATTCCATGGGTCTACTGACAGAATTTGCAGGTTCAATCAGTGGTATCCTCAGCTATTTATTTAATTTCCTTTTGTAAACAACTTTGGGAAACTGCATTGTATTTATTGATGGATGGCACAACGGATTTCTTGGTCATTCTTTGAAAATAAACCTCTAAGTCTGTGCAGCTCAATATTTTTTTCCCCTACAAGCATTCCTAAGTCCTGCTGAGAAAGAGGAAACACATGAACAGCCCACTCTGGCATGCTTCAGATTACTAGGCTGATAGAACAAATAGTAAAGTAGAATGGGTCTGTCTTTGGGGTCTTTTCCATTCCCCTTTCATCTCCACCTCCACTTAATCTCCTTCGATCACACAGTTTAATTCCATCTCTCCTGCTCCTCAAATCCTGGCTAGATGATCAGGTGGTGACACTGTTTTTACAAGGCGACTCTTCAAATCCCATATTTCTATTAGTAAAATCCCAGGCCTCCAGAATACTGGTCTTTAGGAGTTCCCTTATGAAAAGAATTTGACAGCAGAAAAGATTTCTGGGCATGAGGTTCTGTCTGTCTTGTTGACCTGGGGCTATTCAGGTGGTTGCCGGATCTTGCTGACCAACTTGAGCACTCACTTTAGTGCCGGGGCTCAAGCTGTGCTTAGACCCTGGGACCCTTAAATAAAATCTTAAAAAAAAAAATACCCTGAAACCCTTACAAAAGGGGGAAAAGACTGAAAGTCTTAAAATTAAACAGAATTACCATGTGATCTACCAATTCTACTACTTATGAGTATATACCCAAAACAACTGAAAGCAGGGTTTCTTAAACAGGTATTTGTATACCCATGTTTATAGCAGTACATTCACAATGGTCAATGTGGAAACAATCCAAAATCCATCAGTAGATAAACGGATAAACAAAATGTACTGCATACATACAGTAGACGAGCCTTAAAATGGAGGGAAATTCTGATACATGCTACATGTATGGATGTACGTGAAAGACATAACTGAAATAAGTCAGACAGAAAAGGACAAATACTGTATGATTCTACTTATATGAGGTACTTCGAATAGTCAAATTCCTAGAGACCAAAAAAAATGGTGGTTTCCAGGGGATGCAAGGGTTTTCAGCTTGGGCGACAGAGTTCTGGAGATAGTGGTGATGGCTGCATAACACTGTGAGTGTACTTAACTATACACTTAAAGATGGTTAAAATGATAAATTTTAGGTTTGTATAATACCACCATTTTTAGAAACCCTATTTAATTGTGAAAGCCATGTTATTTTTTTTCTTTTATCTCTCGCTCTCTTTTTTTTAAGTAGGCTCCATGCCCAATGTGGAGCCCAAGGCAACCCTAAGATCAAGACCTGAGCTGAGATCAAGAGTCCGATGCTCAACCAACAGAGCCACCCAGGCACCCCAGCCATGTTATTTCTGACAGAAATTCTGGACAAAGAAGAAAATTAAAACTATCCAAAATACCCCAAAGCCTAAGAAACAACAGTTTGGGTAATTGTTGACTAGTTTTTTTTTTTTAAAGGTATCAATACACATTTTTTAAGGTTATATGGATCTCTACCTGCTTTCAATGTCATGAGAGTTTCCTCATCATATTCTGCTATAACATCTTTAATGGCTACATCTCTTCTGTTATATAACTGCATCACAATTAAATTGATTAAACCAAATTTATATTGCTAGTTTGTTTCTCACTTTTCCTCTATTAAAACAACAATATGGGGCGCCTGGGTGGCTCAGTCGTTAAGCGTCTGCCTTCGGCTCAGGTCATGATCCCAGGGTCCTGGGATCGAGCCCCGCATCGGGTTCCCTGCTCAACGGGAAGCCTGCTTCTCCCTCTCCCACTCCCCCTGCTTGTGTTCCCTCTCTCGCTGTGTCTCTCTCTGTCAAATAAATAAAACCTTTAAAAAAAAAAAA
>NC_058411.1:27604366-27619252 GCF_002201575.2 Neomonachus schauinslandi | reverse complement strand
CTTGTGTTCCCTCTCTCGCTCTGTCTCTCTCTGTCAAATAAATAAAATCTTAATTAAAAAAAAAGCTCTTAGTAGGGGTGCTAATTAGAGAGGCTTGTGGTCTCTGGCTCTACCAAGCCAGGACTAAACCAGAAGAAAACTGAAAGCCAAAAGAAACAAAAAGGTATGAAAGAGTCGAAGATTGGTTGTTTGTTTTTACATGAAGAAAATGTGGTGCTTATAGTTTCTAATCTCCACTCACCTCAGTGGGCTCAGGGATGCTTCTGCCCATGGCCAAGAAGGTAATAGTGGGGCTGGGGGCTTCTCTTCAGACTACCGATTGTGCTTTCTGCATGCTTTCCTCAGCACATGGGCAAGAAAAACTGGACTGGTTTAACTATACTCTCCAAGGTAATTTCTTCACTGTTTATCATGCTGGAATACTTAGTGTCCTCAAAGATTCTGGAGCAGATTCCTGAGAGAGCCTCAGGACAGAAGAAAAGAAGTTAAGAGGTGGATGACCATGTCCCTTGTAGACTAGGCCTTGCAGCAGACACAGGGAGGAGAGGAGCCCCTCTAATCCTTTCTGAAATAAGATGGATGTATAAACAAGTGGGGGAAATAACATTTTAGTGTAGAGATAGAACAGAATAAAAGTGCCGTACGGACAGTATTACATAAGGATGGGACAAACCACATCTAACTTGGTGGAGAGGTGGGCAGGACTTAAGAGAAGTGGCATTTCAGATGAAACTTGAAGTATAGGTAGGATTTAAAATTGGTTATGGCTTTTTTTTTCCAGGAAATATACGTTTATTGTAGAAATTTAGAAAATACTGAAAACTTAGAAGTCAAAAGGCAGGCAGTTATACTTACACTACCAAAGTGTACAGCATGGAAAGGGGGACAGGGAGTAACTCTATAATGAAGAAGCATAACAAACACTACCTTAGCCAGGTAAACATCAGGGATAAATTGTGTTGATATCACGTAACCTTGGTATGACCAGTGTGTTGAAAGTGGCACTTCACCCCTGCAGTCTTCCTCCCAAGAACCCATAACCCTAGTCTCATCATGAGAAAAGCTTCAAGCAAGCCCAAATTAACGGACATTCTACAAAATACCTAACCACAATACTCATAACTGTCAAGGTCATGAAAAACAAAAAGTCTAAAAAACCGTCACAGCAGGGGCACCTGGGTGGCTCAGTCATTAAGCGTCTGCCTTCGGCTCAGGTCATGATCCCGGGGTCCTGGGATCGAGCCCCACATCGGGCTCCCTGCTCCGCGGGAAGCCTGCTTCTCCCTCTCCCACTCCCCCTGCTTGTGTTCCCTGTCTCACTGTGTCTCTCTCTGTCAAATAAATAAATAAAATCTTAAAAAAAAAAAAAACCATCACAGCCAAGGAGAGCCTAAGGAGACATGACTAAATGTAATATGGTATCCTAGATGGGATACTTGAACAGAAAAAGGACATTGGGGAAAAACTAAGGAAATATGGACAGAGTATGGAGTTTAGTTAATACTAATACATCAGTATTGGTTCATTAGCTGTGACAAATGTGCCATAGTAATGTAAGATACTAACAAAAGGGGAAAGTGGGTGCTGGGTATACAGAAACGCTGTTATTTTGCAACTTTTCTGTAAATTGAAAACTATTTTAAAATAGAAGGTTTATGGGGCACCTGGGTGGCTCAGTCGTTAAGCGTCTGCCTTTGGCGCAGATCATGATCCCAGGGTCCTGGAATCGAGCCCTGCATCTGGCTTCCTGCTCTGCGGGAAGCCTGCTTCCCCCCTCTCTCACTCCCCCTGCTTGTGTTCCCTCTCTCGCTGTGTCTCTCTCTGTCAAATAAATAAATAAAATCTTTTAAAAAAAAAAAAAAGCCAGAGTAGCAATACTTACATCAGACAAAATAGACTTTATTTTTTTTTAAAGATTTTATTTATTTATTTGAGAGAGAGAGAATGAGAGACAGAGAGCACGAGAGGGAAGAGGGCAGAGGGAGAAGCAGACCCCCTGCTGAGCAGGGAGCCCGATGCGGGACTCGATCCAGGGACTCCAGGATCATGACCTGAGCCGAAGGCAGTCGCTTAACCAACTAAGCCACCCAGGCGCCCCCAAAATAGACTTTAAAACAAAGATAGTAACAAGGAACAAAGAAGGACTCTATATAATAATAAAGGGGACAATCCAATAAGAATTGTTATATCACAATTATAAATATTTATGACCCAACATGGGACCACTCAAATATATAAAACAGTTAATAACAAACATAAAGGAACTAATCAATAGTAGTACAATAATCATAGGGGACTTTAACACCCCACTTACATCAATGGACAGATAATTTAAACAGAAAATCAGTAAAGAAACAATGGCTTTGAATGACACACTGGAACACATGAATTTCACAGATATATTAAGAACATTTCATCCTAAAACAGAATACATTTCTTTTCAAGTACACATGGAACATTCTCTAGAATAGATCACATATTAGCTCACAAAACAAGCCTCTACAAGTCCAAGAAGATCAAAGTCACACCATGTATCTTTTCTGACCACATTGCTGTGAAACTAGAAGTCAACCTCAAGAAAATATCTGGAGGGGCGCCTGGGTGGCTCACATGGTTAAGCGTCTGCCTTCGGCTCAGGTCATGGTCCCAGGGTCCTGGGATCGAGTCCCGCATCGGGCTCCCTGCTCCTTGGGAGCCTGCTTCTCCCTCTGCCTCTCTCTCTCTCTCTGTCTCTCATGAATAAATAAATAAAATCTTAAAAAAAAAAAAAAAAAGAAAAAATATCTGGAAAGACCACAAATACATGGGGTTTGAATAATATGCTACTAAACAATGAATAGGTCAACCAGGAAATAAAAGAAGAAATAAAAAATTACATGGAAACAAATGAAAATGAACACAAATGTGCAAAACCATTGGGATGCAGCAAAAGCAGTTCTAAGAGGGAAGTTTATAGCAATGCAGGCCTACCTCAAGAAGCAAGGAAAATCTCAAACAACCTAACCTTACACCTAAAAGAGCTAGAAAAAGAATAAACAAAGCCTGAAACCAACAGAAGGAAGGAAATAATAAAGATTAGAGCAGAAACAAATGATATAGAAACTAAAACAAAACAAAACAATAGAACAGATC
The DNA here is from genome assembly GCF_002201575.2 of Neomonachus schauinslandi. Lineage (NCBI taxonomy): Eukaryota > Metazoa > Chordata > Mammalia > Carnivora > Phocidae > Neomonachus > Neomonachus schauinslandi. The sequence continues at coordinate 27,616,120 of NC_058411.1, read as the reverse complement.
AATGAAACCAGGAGCTGGTTCTTTGAAGAAAATCAATAAAATTGATAAACCTCAAGCCAGAATTATCAAGAAAAAAAGAGAAAGGACCCAAATAAATAAAATCACAAATGAGAGAGGTGAAATAACCAACACCACAGAAATACAAACAATCATAAGAGAATATGAAAAACTATATGCCAACAAATCGGACAACCTACAAGAAATGGATAAATACCGAGAAACATAACCTTTTAATACCGAAGCATGAAGAAATAGAAAATTTGAACAAACTGATAACCAGGAAAGAAATTGAATCAGTAATCAAAAAACTCTCAAAAAACAAAAGTCCAGGACCAGATGGCTTCACAGGTGAATTTACCAAACATTTAAAGAAGAATAATACCTATTCTTCTCAAACTATTCCAGAAAATAGAACAGGAAGGAAAGCTTCCAAATTCATTCTATGAGCCAGCATTATCCTGATACCAAAACTGGATAAAGATCACCACTAAAAATGAGAAATACAGGCTGATATTCCTGATTAACATAGATGCAAAAATCCTCAATAAGATACTAGTAAACTGATTCAACAATACATTAAAAAAAATCATTCACCATGATCAAGTAGGATTTATTCCTGGGTCACAAGGGTGGTTCAATATTCACAAATCAATCAGTGTGATACATCACATCAATAAGAGAAAGGATAAGAACTATATGATCATTTCAGTAGACACAGAAGAAGCATTTGACAAAGTACAACATCCATTCATGATAAAAAAAACAAACAAACACCTTCAACAAAGTAGGGTTATAGGGAATACACCTCAACATAATAAAGGCCATATACGAATAACCCATAGCTAACATCATCCTCACTGAGGAAAACTGAGCGTTTTCCCCCTAAAGTCAGGAACAAGACAAGGATGTCCACTCTCACCCCTTTCTTCAACACAGTACTGGAAGTCCTAGCCACAGCAATCAGACAACAAAAAAGAAATAAAAGGCATCCAAATCAGTAAGGAAGAAGTAAAACTCACTATTTGCAGATGACATGACACTATATACAGAAAACTCTAAAGCCTGCACCAAAAAACTGCTAGAATTGATAAATTCAGTAAAGTCACAAGATACAAAATCAATGTATAGAAAACTGTTGCACTTATATACACCAACAATGAAGCAGCAGAGAAATTAATAATCCCATTTGCAATTGCACCAAAATTAATCAGATATATTGGAATAAACCTAACCAAAGAGGTGAAAGACCTGTACTCTGAAAACTATAAAACACTGATGAAAGAAATTGAAGACAACACAAAGAAATGGAAATACATTGTATGCTCATGGGTTGGAAAAACAAATATTGTTAAAGTGTCTATCTACCCAAAGCAATCTACACATTTAAAGCAATCTCTATCGGGCGCCTGGGTGGCTCAGTTGGTTAAGCGACTGCCTTCGGCTCAGGTCATGATCCTGGAGTCCCGGGATCGAGTCCCGCATCGGGCTCCCTGCTCTGCAAGGGGTCTGCTTCTCCCTCCGACCCTCCCCCCTCTCATGTGTTCTCTCTCTCAAATAAATAAATAAAATCTTTAAAAAAAAATTTTTTTAAAGCAATCTCTATCAAAATACCAACAGCATTTTTTCACAGAGCTAGAGTAAACAATCCTAAAATTTGAATGCAACCATAAAAGACCCTGAATAGCCAAAGCAGTCTTGAAAAAGAAAAGCAGGGGCGCCTGGGTGGCTCAGTCGGTTAAGCGGCTGCCTTCAGCTCAGGCCATGATCCCAGGGTTCTGGGATCGAGCCCCACATTGGGCTCCTTGCTCAGCAGAGAGCCTGCTTCTCCCTCTCCCTCTGCCTGCCTGCCGCTCCCCCTGCTAATGCTCTCTGTCTCACTATCTCTGTCTCTGTGTCAAATAAATAAAAATAAATAAAATCTTTTTTTTTTAAGAGCTTTAAAAAAAAAAGAAAAAAGAAAAGCTGGGGGCATCACAATTCTGGACTTCAAGCTATATTAAAACTGTAGAATCAGAACAGTATGATATTGGCACAAAAATAGACACATAGATCAATGGAATGGAATAGAAAACCCAGAAATGAACCCACAGCTATGTAGTCAATTAATCTTCAACAAAGCAGAAAAGAATATGCAATGGGAAAAAGATAGTCTCTGCAACAAATGGTGTTGAGAAAACTGGACAGCAACATGCAAAAGAATGAAACTAGACCACATTCTTACACCATATACAAAAATAAATTCAAAATGGATTAAAGACCTAAATGTGAGACCTGAAACTATAAAAACCCTAGAAGAGATCACAGGCAGTAACCTCTTTGACATTGGCCATAGCAACCTCTTTCTAGATATGTCTCTTGAGGCAAGGGAAACAAAAGCAAAAATAAACTATTGAGACTACATCAAAACAAAAAGCTTCTGCACAGTGAAGGAAACAATCAACAAAACTAAAAGGCAACCTACAGAATGGGAGGAGATATTTGCAAATGACATATCTGATAAAAGGTTAGTATCCAAAATATAGAAAGAACTTATACAACTCAACACCCAAAAAACAAATAATCTAATTTAAAAATGGGCAGGAGGGGCACCTGGGTGGCTCAGTCGTTAAGCGTCTGCCTTCGGCTCAGGTCATCGAGCCCCACATTGGGCTGCCTGCTCAGCGGGAAGCCTGCTTCTCTCTCTCCCACTCCCCTCTGCTTGTGTTCCCTCTCTCACTGTGTCTCTCTCTGTCAAATAAATAAAATCTTTAAAAAAAATGGGCAGAAAACATGAACAGGCATTTCTCCAAAGACATACAGATGGCAAACAGACACATGAAAAAATGTTCATCATCACTTACCATCAGGGAAATGCTAATCAAAACTACAGTGAGATATCACCTCACAGCTGTCAGAATGGCTAAAAACAACACAAAGGACAACAGGTGTTGGCAAGGATGCAGAGAAAGGGGAACCCTCTTGAAGGATTGGTGGGAATGTAAACTGGTGCAGCCACCCTGGAAAACAGTATGGAGGTTCCTCAGAAAATTAAAAATAGAACTACCCTACCATCTAGCAATCACACTACTGGGTATTTACCCAAAGAATAAAAGAACACTAATTCAAAGGGATATGTGTACTCCTATGTTTTTAGCCACATTACTTACAATAGCCAAGAAATGGAAGCCGTCCAAGTGTCCATCGATTGATGAATGGATAAAGAAGATGTGATGTATATATATACAGTGGAATATTATTTGGCCATAAAAAAGAATGAAATCTTGCCATTTGCAACAACATGGATGGAGCTAGAGAGTATAATGCTAAGTGAAATAAGTCAGAGAAAGATAAATACCATATAATTTCACTCATATGTGGAATTTAAGAAACAAATGAGCAGAGGGAAGAGAGAGAGAGAAATAAAAAAACAGACTCTTAACTATGGAGAACAAACTGATGGTTACCAGAGGGGTTGTGGGTGGGGGAATGGGGTAAATAGGTGATGGGGATTAAGGAATGCACTTGTCATGATGAGCACTGGGTGATGCATGGAATTGTAGGATCACTATATTGTACACCTGAAACTACTATAACACTGTATGTTACCTAACTGGAATTAAAATAAAAACTTTTTAAAAATAAGAAAAATAGGGGCGCCTGGGTGGCTCAGTTGTTAAGCGTTTACCTTCAGCTCAGGTCATGATCCCAGGGTCCTGGGATCGAGTCCCGCATCGGCTCCTTACTCAGCGGGGAGCCTGCTTCTCCCTCTGCCACTCTCCCTGCTTGTGCTTGCTTTCTCTCATGCACTCTCTCTTTCTGACAAATAAATTAAAAATCTTAAAAAAAAAGAAAAAAGATTTGGAGCTCCTGGGTGGCTCAGTCATTAAGCGTCTGCCTTTGGCTCAGGTCATGATCCCAGGATCAAGCCCCACATCCGGCTCCCTGCTCCACCAGAAGCCTGCTGCTCCCTCTCCCACTCCCCCTGCTGTGTTCTCTCGCTGTGTCTCTCTCTGTCAAATAAATCTTAAAAAAAATAAAATAAAAATAAAATAAAGAAGTTATAACCTCAATTTTAGAATGTAATATATTTAGATCAAAGAAACACATAAAATTAAACTATTTTAAATCAATCATTTTGCATTTCAACATAATCCTTCACTCAAAAGATGAATTCCTAGTTACTACACTAAGTGCCAGCTCTCCATGACAATAGTATTACATTTATTGTGGCAGATCACTCAAAGAACAGAAAAATTGATTTATACTTAAGATGTGTTATAATTTAAATCACTAGAGCCTTCTAAGTTTCATTCTTATGGGTTTTTTTTTTTAATATTTTATTTATTTATTTTTCAGAGAGAGAGGGGACACAAGCAGGGGGAGTGACAGAGGGAGAAGCAGGCTCCCCACTGAGCAAGGAGCGGATGCGGGACTCGATCCCAGGACCCTGGGACCACGACCTGAGCCAAAGGCAGACGCTTAACCGATTGAGCCACCCAGGCATCCCAGTTTCATTCTTATGGAGATTCAGAAAAAAAACAAAATTATGTATATCTACAAAAATTGATATGCTGAAACTTTCTGAATAAAGTTTAATGCTCTAATGAATATTTAATAGCTATTAAAGTAATACTAATGATATTGATATATTAATGTTTTCATATTTTCTGATACTCTTAAATGGTTTTGAGAAGCTGAAGATTAATATGATATAAAGTTAATAAATACCTGGGGTGCCTGGGTGGCTCAGTCGTTAAGCATCTGCCTTCGGCTCAGTTAATGATCCCAGGGTCCTGGGATCGAGCCCCGCATCGGGCTCCCTGCTCAGCAGGGAGCCTGCTTCTCCTTCTCCCTCTGTGTACCATTCTGCCTACTTGTGCTCTCTCTCTGTCAAATAAATAAATAAAATCTTAAAAAAAAAAAAAAAGTTAATACCTATATTTGTATAAAACTAAACAAAACTGAAGTTCAATCCTAAACCTATCACTTCTTATTTTTTTAAAGATTTTGTTTATTTATTTGAGAGACAGTGAGAGAGAGAGAGAGAGAGAGAGAGCATGAGCAGGGGGGAGGGGCAGAGGGAGAGGGAAAAGCAGACTCCCCGCAGAGCAGGGAGCCTGATGCAGGACTTGATCCCAGGATGCCAGGATCATGACCTGAGCTGAAGGCAGACGCTTAACCAACTGAGCCAACCTGTGCTCATACTATCTCTTCTTATAAAGAACTTTCTATAAAGTTAAAAGAGAAAAAATCCACAGTCACCACATAATCTGTGTATAATTGTAGATAGGTAAGAGATAATAGACAGACAGACATAAATATTTGTCTCAATGTAAATTAAATTCTCCTAAAACTCTAAATGAAACAATAATAAAGCAGTTGATATTTAAAAAGAATTAGGGGCACCTGGCTGGCTCAGTTGGAAGAATGTGAGCCTCTTGATCTCAGGGTCATGAGTTCAAGCCCTACATTGAGTGTAGAGATTACTTAAATGAATAAAACTTAAAAAAAAAAAATAAAAAGAATTATACAACACAACCAAAAGGGATATATCCTAGCTAAGCAAGGCTGGTTCAACATTCAAAAATCTATTAATGGAGTCCAACAGGCGAAAAAAGGAAAACCACATGATCAACAGATGCAGAAAGAAGCATCTGACAAAATCCAACACCCAATTCATGATAAAAATTCTCAGAAAAGTAGGGATAAAGGGGAACTTACTCAAATTGATGAAGAATATCTACAAAAACCCTACAGCTAACATCATACTCAATGGTGAGAAACTAGAAGCTTTCTTACTAAGATCAGGAACAAGGCAAATATGTCCCCTCTTACTACTCCTTTTAAACATCATTCTGGAAATCCAACTTAATGCAATAAGACAAGAAAAGGAAATAAAAAGTATACAGACCGCGGGCGCCTGGGTGGCTCAGTTGGTTAAGCGACTGCCTTCGGCTCAGGTCATGATCCTGGAGTCCCGGGATCGAGTCCCGCATCGGGCTCCCTGCTCGGCGGGGAGTCTGCTTCTCCCTCTGACCCTCCTCCCTCTCATGCTCTCTGTCTCTCATTCTCTCTTTCCAAAAAAAAAAAAAAAAAATTTTTAAAAAAAAAAAAAAAAAAAAAGTATACAGACCGGGAAGGAAAAAAAAACTGTCTTTGTTCACAGATAACATGATCATCTAGTAGACAATACAAAAGAATTGACAAAAAAACTAGAACTAATATGCAATGACAGCAAGGTTGCAGTACACAAGGTTAATATGCAAAATCCAATCACTTGCTTTTTTTTAAGATTATTTATTTATTTATTTGACAGAGAGAGAGAGCACAAGCAGGCAGAATATCAGGGAGAGGGAGAGGGAGAAGCAGGCTACCTGTTGAGCAAGGAGCCTGATGCGGTGCTCGATCCCAGGACCCTAGGATCATGACCTGAGCCAAAGGCAGTTGTTTAACCAACTGAGCCACGAGGTGCCCCTCAATCATTTTCTTATATACCGGCAATGAACAAGTGGAAATTGAAATTAAAAACACAATACCGGGGTGCCTGAGTGACTCAGTCGGTTAAGCATCTGCCTTCAGCTCAGGTCATGATCCCAGGGTCCTGGGATTGAGCCCCCTTTGGGCTCCGTACCTGCTCAGTGGGCAGTCTGCTTCTCATTCTCCATCTCCCTTTGCCCCTCCCCCACTCCCACTTGCGCTCTCACTCTCTCTCTCAAATAAATAAATAAAATCTTTAAAACACACACACATACACACAATACCAGGGGCACCTGGCTGGCTCAGTCAGTGGAGCATGTGACTCTTGACCTTGGGGTCGTGAGTTCAAACCCCACATTGGGTATAGAGATTACTTAAAAAAAAATTTTTTTTTAATTTATTTTTTTTTAAAGATTTTATTTATTTATTTGAGAGAGAGAGATTGAGAGAGAGAGAGCATGAGAGGGGGGAGGGTCGGGAGGGTCAGAGGGAGAAGCAGAGTCCCCGCCGAGCAGGGAGCCCGATGCGGGACTCAATCCAGGGACTCCAGGATCATGACCTGAGCCGAAGGCAGTTGCTTAACCAACTGAGCCACCCAGGCGCCCCCCCCCAAAAAAAATTTTTTTTAATTAAAAACCCCACAATACCATTACATTAGCATCCAAAACAATGAAATACTTAGGTACAACTCTAATAAAATATGTACAAGATCTATGAGGAAAATTACAAAACTGATGGATGAAATTAAACAACTAAAAAAATGGAGAGATATTTCATGTTCATGGATAGGAAGACTCAGTATTGTCAAGATGTCAGTTCTTCCCAACTTGATCTATAGATTCAACACAATAAAAATCCCAGAAAGTTATTTTGTGGAGATTGACAAACTGATCTAAAGTTTATATGGAGAGGCAAAAGACCCAGAATAGTCAACACAGTATTAGATGAGAACAGAGTTGGAAGACTGACAATACCCTACTTCAAGACTTGCAGTGAAGCTACATTAATCAAGACAGTGTGGTTTGGCAAAATAATAGGCAAGTAGATCAATTAAGTAGAATAGAGAGCTGCATAAATGTAGTCAACTTATCTTTGACAAAAGAGCAAAGGCAATGTGATGGAGAAAAGATAGTCTTTTCAACAAATGAACAACTGGATATCCTCATGCAAAAAGATTAATCTAGACACAGGTCTTACATTGTTCCCCCCAAAAATTATCTTCAAATGGGTCATAGACCTAAATGTAAAATGCAAAACTATGAAACTACTAGAAAATAACACAGAAAAACATCTAGATGAACCTGGATATGATAATGATTTTTTAAGTACAAGACCAAAGGCATGATCTGTGAAAGTATTATTGAGGAGTTGACCTTCCTTAAAATTTTCTGCTCTGCATAAGACACTGTCAAGAGAATGAGAAGACAAGCCACAGAATGGGAGAAAATATTTGCAAAAGACACATCTGATAAAGGAGTATTATCATAAATATACAAAGAACTCTTAAAACTTAAGAAAACTAACAACTTGATTGAAAAATGGGCAAAAGACGGGTGCCTGGCTGGCTCAGTTGGTTGAGCGTCAGCCTTTGGCCCAGGTCATGATCCTGGAGTCCCTGGATCGAGTCCCGCATCGGGCTCCCTGCTCGGCAGGGAGTCTGCGTCTCCCTCTGACCCTCCCCCCTCTCATGTGCTCTCTCTCTCAAATAAATAAATAAAATCTTTAAAAAAAAAGAAAAAAAGATGTTCAACATCATTTGTCATTAGAGCATGACAAATCAAAACAATGAGAAACCACTACACACCTATTAGAATGTCCAAAATCCAGAACACTGACTACACCAAATTCTGGCAAGTATTTAGAGCAACAGTAATTTTCAACCATTATTAGTGGGAATGCAAAATGGTACAGCCACTTTCAAAGACAGTTTGGCAATCTCTTAAAAAAACTAAGCAGACTCTTACCATATGATCCACAACCCCCTTCTTTGGTATTTATGCAAAGGAGCTGAAAACTTATATCCACACAAAAACCTGCACATAGTTGTTTATAACAGCTTAATTCATAATTGCCAAAACTTGGAAGCAACCAACATGTGCTTTGGTACGTGAATGGATAAATAAACTGACACACCCGGAAAATGGAATAATAATCACAAAAAAGAAATGAGCTACCAAGTCATGAAAAGACACGGGGAAGGCTTAAATGCATATTACTAAGTAAAAGAAGCCAATCTGAAATGACAACATAATGTATGATTCCAACTCTATGACATTCTGGAAAAGGAAATCCCATGGAGAGTAAAAAGATTAAATGTTACCAAAGGTTGGAGGGAAGGAAGGATGAATAGGTGGAGCATAGATAATTTTTTAGGGAAATGAATATACTCTGTAAGATACTATAATGATAAACACATGTCCTTATACATTTGTCTAAACCTATAAAATGTAAACATCAAGGGTGAACCCTAATGCAAAATATGGACTTTGGGTGATGTGTCAGTGTACGTTCACCAAACATAAAAAATGAAGGACTCTAGTGGGGAACATTGATAACAGGGATGGCTATACATGTCGGGGGCCATGGGTATACAAGAAATCTCTGTACTTTCTTCTCTATTTGCTGTGATCTAAAATTGCTCTTAAAGTCTTTTTTGGGGGCGCCTGGGTGGCTCAGTTGGTTAAGCGACTGCCTTTGGCTCAGGTCATGATCCTGGAGTCCCTGGATCGAGTCCTGCATCGGGCTCCCTGCTCGGCAGGGAGTCTGCTTCTCCCTCTGACCCTCCCCCCTCTCATGTGCTCTCTCTCATTCTCTCTCTCTCAAATAAATAAATAAAATCTTTAAAAAAAAAAAAAGTCTTTTTTGGGGGCGCCTGGGTGGCTCAGTCGGTTGGGCATCTGCCTTCAGCTCAGGTCACGATCCCAGGGTCCTGGGATTGAGCCCCATATCAGGCTTCCTGATCAGTGGGGAGCCTGCTTCTCCCTCTCCCTCTGCTGTCCTCCCCCTGCTTGTGCTCTCTCTCTCAAATAAATAAAAATTTTTTAAAAATTTAAAAGTCTGGGGCGCCTGGGTGGCTCAGTTGGTTAAGCGGCTGCCTTCGGCTCAGGTCATGATCCTGGGGTCCTGGGATCGAGCCCCACGTCTGGCTCCCTGCTCAGCAGAGAGCCTGCCTCTCCCTCTCCCTCTGCCTGCCACTCTGCCTATTTGTGCTCTCTCTTTCTCTGTCAAATAAATAAATAAAATCTTTAAAAAAAAAAAATTTTAAAGTCTTTTTTTAAAAAGCAGTTCATTGTGGATATTATTTGAATATGATTTGATTATGCCTTAAACTAAGGTTTTTATAATGTTTGAGATACTGTATTTTGAGTATTGTTTTATATAATTAAAAATGATATGGAATATTAAAGTTTGTAAAAAAATGTTACATATGAGAAAAGAATGATAAACGAAAAAACTGAAGAGTTTCATTTTTGTATATCTCTTTGGAGAAATGTCTCTTCAACGCCTTTGCCCATTTTTCAGTTGGGTTATATGTCTTTTTATTGAGTTTTTGTAGACTTTTATTTATTTATGTATTTATTGGGGGGGCAGTGGCAGAGGGAGAGGGAGAGAGAGAATCTTAAGCAGTCTCTACACTCAGCACAGAGCCCTATAGGCTGGATCTCACGACCTTGAGATCATGACCTGAGCAGAAATCAAGAATTGGTGGCTTAACTGATGGAGCCAACCAGGTGCCCTGACTTTTATTCATTTTTAAATGTGAATTTCTAGTAAATGAATCTGATTAGATATAAAAAATACTCCACTGAATATAAATCACCACTCTCATCTTCTTAATGATCTCAATATTCATATATATGATTTTTCCAACACTGTGGTTTCTCCATTTCTTGAACCCATATCTTCCTATCACTTGCTCCTACCATAGACCTGGTCATTGCCAATGATGACTCCTCCATAATCTCCATTTCAAGCATCCCATTTTCAGACCATTACCTCCACTCTCTCACACTGTCTTCTAACTCAATGTCTCTAGTATTCTAACTAAATCCTTCCACCCACCAGGGCCTATAATTCACTGATCCCTCCAACTTTTTACTGTACCCCTTCTTAGCAAGTCAAATATTATAACCATTTCCTTTCAAACACCATTAACTTTCATTTGTCCTTCATACTAGTTTGGCAAAATTCCAGTTCTAGTTAAATTCTACTCTCTAGGAATTCTGCATCTGTACCAGGGCACTTGAACGTGACTGGAGAAAAAAACCCAACCATACTGACTGTCTCAATTTAAATCTCATATTCTTACAGATTTTCAAATTTTTTTTCTTGCCCACTGCACAGGCATGTGTGAGGTGCACTGCCAGCAGTCTCCCAGGCACCTTCTTCCCAGACTCAGCGACAACACAGCTTCTGTGCTTGTAACACTGTTGTTTGCCCTGAGCCCTCTGCTCTATCAGAGTCCTCACTCCCTCACTCGGTGAACCCCCACACACTCTCCACTGTCTTTCCAGGACCCCTATGCACTGCAGGTCCTGCTGGTGCGAAGCCCAGTGCACTTGGGCCATGATGCCCATGAACCTCCCAGCCGCCTCCTCCCCAGCCTGCAGCTTGCCCTGGGGTTCAAGGCCAAGGGTGTAATCAAGGATCACTGCAGGGACTGTTGCTCGGCAAAGATGTGCAGGCACTAGTTCATCTACTGCAAAATGAACCCAATGCACAAGCAGAGACAGATGTAGTTCCTCTCATTATGAAATAATGTGCAAAACTGCATCACTTCCTTGAGGAATCGTACCTTATCAAAAGAAAAAGAAAATTTAAACATTGCCTAATCAAAATGAAACTAAACTAAAACAAAATCTCTGTTCTCAGTCACTGAGATGAGTAAACATCTCTCAGTTTGATTGGGGATTTTTTCTCTTCTTTCAGTTATGATGATTTTGCATTTTATATTTTCAGACTGTTTTTAGAAACATAATATCTTCCTGTTTAAGCAAACTTTTTCATCATTATACCTTTAATTATTAACCAAAAAAATGACTGTTCTAATATTTTTTGCCCTAAAGTATAGCCACAGCAGCTTTATTTTTGTTGGCATTTATATATCATATGTTTTTCTTTCCTTTCACTTTGAATCTTTCTGTATATTAATATTCAAGTTGTATCTCCTCCAAAAGGTAGCATTTAGCTTGATTTTTCAAAAGCCAGTTTTGTTTTGTTTTGTTCTGTTTTTGTATTTTTTAAGATTATTTATTTATTGGGGTGCCTGGGTGGCTCAGTCGTTAAGCGTCTGCCTTC